>NC_058413.1:44732565-44752913 GCF_002201575.2 Neomonachus schauinslandi
AGGAAGGAAGGAAGGAAGGAAGGAAGGAAGGAAGGAAGGAAGGAAGGGAGGGAGAGGGAGGAAGGAAGAAAGCAGGGAGGGAGGGAGGAAAGAAAAAAGCTTACACTGAGGTCAAATATGTAAAATGAGGGGAAATTTTTTAAAAATTCTGGCTGCTCTAGTTGCAGACATGGGAATAGAAGAATCTCTTCCCAGTGAATTGTTTTCTGGAACATAATCCAGTCCCATTGTCTTATCTCATAGGAACGTAAACTGACACTCAGGAAAGAGAAATGACTTCTTCAATATCACACAGCTACTTTTAAATATTTTCATTTTAAACCTACCCCCCAAAAAGCAGTTATTTCCACTGGGGGGGGAACAACAGTGTTTATTTTCTCTGACTTATGTCCAGATTCTCTTCAAATTGTGGTGACAACCCAGGATTGAATGGGGACCCTCCCCACTACTCTCAGCATCCATTGTCCTGCACGACCCTCCCCTAGCCCCGGAGGCTTAGGAAGGGCAAGTAGATACCGCACGGATATCCAAGAGGGGAAACCAAGGCACGGAGGCAACTTGACTTGCCCTTGAGCACACAGTGAGCGAGTGTCAGTAAAACAAAAAGGAAAAGACTAGCACACAGGACTCCAGCAACAATTCTACACACTGGCCTAGAGTTACGTTTATTCTAGGTCTGGTGGGCAACATTTTTTAAAAAGGAGGTGGTGCTCAATGAAAAAGGAAAGTGAGAACAAGAGACTCTGCTCCTTAAGAATGGGAGCCTACCATCTTCATTTTCCTATCTTCAGGGCCAGACATAAAGCAGCCAGCACATTGTGGCCTCTAGATGTTCATTGGATGAATAAATCAATGTGACACAGACACGTAAATAGATACATTTGGGTCCTGAGACCAGAAATTAAGATTCTGCACATGTTAATACCATTTCCATAATGCACTAGGCAGAACCCCTGGAGAGAGGCCTTGAGAGGAGGAAGGCTCACAGCACACTGGGTTCTGTTGGTCTTTCTTTCCTGTCACTCAGAACATCACACTTCTGGAAAAAGGCAGCCTCCTGCAACATTTTTCCCATACAAACCATTCACTTAGCTCAAATTTTCTCCCCACCTACTAAGCATTAGGTCCTGAGGGGTAGAGACTAGACAAATCAGCTAGCATATTTAATATAATTTTTCAGAACTTAGATTTAAGATGAGAACATTTAAAAGGAACTGTGTGATCTTGAACAAGTGCTGACTCATAGTGTAGGTGGGGACAGGGGAAGCAATAATTGGTAATTCAATCCAGCAACAATTCACTGAACTCTAGTATGTCAGAACATAAGTGCTAAGTAAGTGAGGGAACAGGGATGAGTAAGACAAGCCAGTGGAACTCACCGGATAGATGTGACAAGACAACCACATAAATAACTACAATATGAGGTGATCTCCAAAAAAAATAAATATTGTAAGCCTCCCTATTCAAAACCATTAGTGGTTTTGGGGCGCCTGGGTGGCTCAGTCGGTTAAGCATCTGCCTTCGGCTCAGGTCGTGATCCCAGGGTCCTGGGATCGAGCCCCGCATCGGGCTCCCTGCTCATCGGGGAGCCTGCTTCTCCCTCTCCTACTCCCCCCTGCTTGTGTTCCCTCTCCCGCTGTGTCTCTCTCTGTCAAATAAATAAAATCTTTAAAAAAAAAAGAGAGAGAGAGAATGGAAAGGTCTGTTTTGCATTGTTGAAAGATCATTTTTGTGTCCGATTACCCCTCTGTTGTCCAGGAGGACAGCGGCCAGCCACATGTGGCTTTTGAGCACTTGCAATGTGGTCAGTCCCAACTAAGAGATGCTTGAAGTGTAAAACACATATCAGATTTTAAAGACTTAGTGTGAAAAAAATGCAAAATATCTCATTGATAAGTTCTATATTGATTACATATTGCAGTGATAGTATTTTGGATGCATTGGGTTAGATAAAATATATTATTAAAATGTACTGTACCTGTTTCTTATTTAAATGTGGGACTGAGCCCTTCATCTGTGGGGTCTGCATTACCCCTGGGTAAATCGTGTCAGAACTGAGCTGAACTGGGGCGCCTGGATGGCTCAGTCGTTAAGCATCTGCCTTCGGCTCAGGTCATGATCCCAGGGTCGTGGGATCGAGCCCCGCATTGGGCTCCCTGCTCAGCGGGAAGCCTGCCTCTCCCTCTCCCACTCCCCCTGCTTGTGTTCCCTCTCTTGCTGTCTCTCTCTCTCCATCAATTAAATAAATAAATAAAATCTAAAAAAAAAAAAGAAGAAGAAGAACTAAGCTGAACTGTAGCACACCTAATGGGTGCCCGTGTGACAGAAAGGTCATTGGTGTGGAAGAAACCCACATATTTGTTGTTGGAAGGTTGTGGTACAAACGACTCACACCATTTATTCAGCACTCACAGTATCCCAAGCACTGTGCCCTTTGCATGCACAGTCTCATTCGTGTACTTGACAATTGTGCACAATTGTGCACCACATTACAGAAGTAGACGGGAAGCTGAGAGGGACATGATCATCACTCAATGCCTATCAGCCTTGGAATTCCAACCCAGCTCTGACTCTGAAGTCAGCGCTGTGTTTAAAAATAATTCCTTAATTTACTTTGAATTTCTTGCATAAGTAATACATGCACATTTTACAAATGTCATCAGGCACAGAAAGGCAAATAGGGGATATTCTGTGTTGATAGATACACAGCAACATGCACCACTGTTTTCCCCTTTCTTGTTTTTCCTTAGCTGTTTATCTTGGGGATCATCCTATGCTTCACTTTCTGGGTTGTTTTTTTTTTTTCTGATAATTAATTGAGCTGAAATTCCCATCACATAAGCCAACCATTTGAAAGTGAACAATTCTGTGGCACTTAGTACATTCACAGTGTCGTGCCAGCACAACCTCCATCTAGTTCCAAAGCATTGCCATCACTCCAAAGTAAAGCCTCCAGCCCCTGGTCACCACCATCTGCATTCTGTCTCCATGAATTTATCCATCCTGGATATTTCATATACATGGATTCATACAATCTGTGACCTTTGGCATCTGGCTTCTTTCACTCAGCATAATGTTTTGGAGGTTCATCCATGTTGTAGCATCTATCAGTACTTTATTCCTTTTTAAGGCTGAATAATATTCCATTGTATGGCGTACCACTTTGCTTATCCGTTCATCCGTTGGAGGACATTGGGCTCCTTCTACCTTCTGGCTGCAGTGAAGAGTCCTGCTAGGAATATGCACGGACGTACAAGTGAGTACTTGTTTGAGTACCTGTTTTCAATTTTAGGATTGGAATTCCTGGGTCATATTGCAATTGTATATTTAACTTTTTGAGAAACTGCCAAACTGTTTTTCTCATTGACTAAGCCATTTTGCATTCCCACTGGCAATGCCCAAGGGTCCCAATCGCTCCACATCGTCACCATTACTTATTTTCCCTTTTATTTTTTACAGCTGTCCTAATGGGCGTGAAGCGGTTTTGATATGTGTTTCTCTAACTGATGATATCGGAGGTAAGGTGTAAGCTGTTGAGCATTTTTCTTGTGGTGGTTGGCCATGTGTGTATCTTCTTTGGAAAAATGTTCAAGTTCTCTGCCCATTTTAAAAATCTGGTTGTTTTGTTGTTGAATTATAAGCATTCTTCCCCTATTCTGGGTACTAGACCTTTATCAGAGATCACTCCTCACTTTCTTCGTGTCTGCTCAAATGCCACGTTATTGGAGAAGTCTCCCCAAAGGGCATATACTCTAGCAATTCTCCCTCATCCTTCTCAGTCCTCTTCCTGCTTTATCTTCTCCACAGCATTGATCACCACCTAAAATATAAATATAAAATGTAATTTCTGTGTGTGTGTGTGTGTATGTGGGTTGGGAAGTCTCTATCCTGTGGAATGCAAACTCTATAAAAACAGAGGCTTTGCTCTTTTGTTCATCTCTATTCCCAGCTCCTGAAAAAGAGCCTTAGCACCCAATAAGTATTAGTAGAACAAATGATGGATGAATGAATGAATGAGAATAGATAGAGCTACCTCATTCTTTTGATAGGTGAAAATAGTTTTATAAACTACTTGTAGTTTGATAAAACGTGATTCTTAGACTACGGTGTTACCTAACCCTTAAGCTTTAAGAAAATTGTTCAGGCCTGTCTGGTCCCTGAAACCAGCAGCTGCCCCTTCTAGGCTTTATCTAGCCATCAGGTCAGAAAAGCAGGCTGCCCTCCAGCACCATTCACCCTTCACAGACGAGGGGTCTGCACTGCCTGCCCTCCCCCGTGTCAGGTGCCACATCCAAACCTGTTTCTAAGCTGCTCACTTTTTATATTCTCCCTCTTTCTGACCTCACCTTATGTTGGATGTGACCCTCAGCACTGTTTTACCAGCTCTGCCCCTTGAATATCCATTGTGTTCTGTAAATATCCTTCTTTGTCCACCCGGTTTCTGGACCATATTCTGGGTCCATTTTCTTGAGCAGATCTTTTACCAGTTCCTCCTCTCTTGGTCCTGTGATTTGAACCCAGTTAAGCATGTTTGGTGGTAGCTGTTGGCAGAAAGTAGGTGGAAAACGATTTCGTCTACACTCATACTCTCTCTTTCAGTTGGGCTGAGGCGCGGCCATCAGCAACTCTCCCATCATCTTCCGATCACGGGTGAGGCTTGCTATCTCCCCAGCAATCAAGACAGAAGTTCTAAAGGTTGGGTCTCTGGATGATAGGATTAGGATCACCTAGGAATTGGCTGAAGATGCGAAGTCCAGGGCCCCATCCAGGAACCTGGACTTAACACCCGGTCCCCCTGCCCCCAGGCGATTCTGATACTTGCTAACGTTTGAGAGCCACCGGGTCAAAAGATGATGGGCACTGGGCTGTGCTCCCTGGCAGAGTTGGGCGGCGCAGGGCCAGTGGTGTGAATTTCCCAATTCAGAGACACTAACAAGGGGCTATCATCTTGCAGAGATGTTAGGCAAATAGACCCAGTCCAAGTGTCTGCTTCAGATCGAGACGGAACAGACAGAGCAAGACAGTGAGGGAGGAATAACAATGAGAGACCCGATTTTAGCGGTCGCTATCCACATTGCTCCAATGGCAGGAAGTCTTTCCCCTGGTAACTGGGGGACTTGGAACTAGTCCTTCATTTGAATCCTGCTCACGTTTCAGCAGAGGACTGGATGGAAATCATATTGCAGGAAGGGATGTGCAGACCCTGAGCGAGAAAAGAAAAGGCGTCTAAAATGTGAGAGCCTCAGCAACAGGACCCAAACGAGGATGGGAACGTGTTTATTGTGTGAACTTCTGACCCTGCCATCCCGGCGGCACTGTGCGCTGAGGCAGATCAAAGGTCTGCCTGTGTAAACAGAAAAGAGCTGTCTGCCCCGAGACCCTCCATAACCCTTTGTGGTCTAAGCAAAATTGCTGTGGACACTTCCTTCACCCTGCCTCCCCTGAAGCCCCAGCTGAGCCTACACAAAGGGAACTCTGTTCCCTGCTTGCTTGCAAGAGCTTTGTTGGCTGGGCTTGGTAATGACGTTGAGGATGACAATATAATAATAGCTAACACTCACGGATGCTTACAACAGTCCCACGAAGTAGATGCAGTTCCTGTCCTCCTTTCATAGATGGGGGAAGCAGCGTTCTGAGAAGTGGGGAGACTTGTCCCATCACCTAGCTGGAGAGTAACACGGGGCCGGGGTTGCCCTTGGCATTGACCCTGTAGTGTCTCCCAGCAAGGGCCTGTTCCTTAAGGTTGGCTTTTGTTGCTCTCTTTTAACAAAAGAGATTATTTAAAAGTAAGAAAATCAGGCTTTAGGGAGATACATTAGCTATCCAAGAGGATAAATCTAGAAGGTAGCAAAACCATGATTAGAACAGAGTTCTGTCCCCCACACTACAATGTCCACTGCTGTCTGACATTCCTGACCACAGTCAGAGCCCTCTCTCCTGAGAAGCCTCCCCGTCCACCTGAAGAGCTGCCTAAGGTTGGTGAGCAGCCATGTCTGGACCCAGGAGTTCAGCATGACCTGCTTTAGCTACTGGCTTGACCTTGGGCAAGCTACTTTGCCTCCTTTTTCCTCTTGTCTTCTAGTTTTGGTATAATTTATGTACATTAAATTTAGTCTTTTCAGCCTACAGTACTATGAGTTTCAACAAATGTATATCAACGCTCCCTGCCTACCACTGCAATTGAGGTATAAAATCCCCCAAATGTCCCTGTGCCCTTTGTAGTCAGTCCCTCTGGCAACCAATGATCTGTCTGCAGTCTCTATAGTTTTGCCCTTTCTAGAACATCATATAAATGGAATCAGTATATAGCCTTTTGAGTCTAGCTTCTTTTACTTAACATAATGCATTCGAGATGCATCTGTGTTGTTATGTGTATAGTTTATTCCTTTTTTTACTGCTGACCAGCAGGGATCTTAATGTAGCAGAAACCAATAGCAGCAACTGGCGACACCATCCCAGACTGTTGAGAACACCACCTACCAGGTCTTTGCTCATTATCTTCAAGATGGCATGGCTGTCTTGGAGATAATGGTAGCGAAGGCAACTGGACTCTCAGCTACACAAACACACCCCTTGGAGACTTCCCAGATTATCTTCTTAGTGATGGCAGGTTTGGGCTAAGAGCGCTGTGGTTTGGGCATTAACGTGTCCATAAGCTAGAGAATCTTGGGATACTCAGGTCACAGTAGTTAGGGTCAGAGCCAGAACCCAAACCCAGGACTATCTAGCTCTAAGTTCAACAGCTTCCAACCACATCCCCAGGGCCTGACCATGCTGTTCTTCAGGTGGGAGGAAAGACTGATGGCATGGGAGGAGAGCTTTTTGTGAGGCTTGATGATAACAGAATCCTTAGCGAGGACCATTCCAGAATGTAGCCTGAAGGTCCCGTCTCACACCTACTGGTTCTGCATCCCCAAAGGGCACCCGGGCCCCTGTATTGTTTAGCAAGCTTCACAGGACATTGTTATGTCACCTTCATTGAAAAGTGCTCCAGGGAAGAAATAAACACATCATTCTGTCCCCAAGCAGTGGAGAGAATTGGGTAGAATCACATTTCTAGATATTCTTCCTCCACTAGTTGCCAAATGACATCAATTATTTGCTTTTCCTCTTTTGGTACTGGCCCCACCAAAAGTCCTTAGTCATCCTCCGCTTCAGACACACATGCAAAGCACAGACCGAGCACATGAATCCACCTGCTAAATCAAAAAAGCAAGACAGCCAGGCTCGGGGCTCATCCTCCTGGTCTGTGTTCCACGGGTGATGGCCAGGGATATGGTCCCCTGGGTCTCTTTGGTTCACCCACCCATGGAAACTTGGCAAATTACATGTATGTTTTGGATATTCAGTAGCTGTTACTCATGGAAATCCTGAATCCACGTGAACACTCTTTCCAAAACCAGATGCAGTTTCCACTCAGAGAAATCTTGGCACCAATTTCTTCAGAACAATCACAAGTTACAGGCAGGACCTGGGAGGGCTTGATGAAACTGGTGGTTGGCATGGCAGATCAGGGGTCTACTAGCAAAGGGGAAGACGCTCCTGGCTAACATTTCCCTGTCCTGCAGCACCTGGTGGCCGGTGGTCTCTAACTCATGGGTCTCAGAGACGGGTAGTCACCTCCTCTAATTCAAACCTTCCTTGAAAAGGATTGCTTTGTTAAGATATAGGCAGCCCCACTCCAGATATTTAAGGCAGTTTGGTAGCCAGTAACAGAAAGTCCCTAACCAAAGGTTAACTCCAACCTAACCTAGCTCCTAACCTAGCTCCAACCAAGAAAAAGGAAGCATATGAGAAGAATCCAAAAACATCTCAAGGGACTCTAAGGGCAGCTGGGTATCAGAAAGACCCATAAAAGATTAGAACCAGGGGGGCGCCTGGGTGGCTCAGTCGGTTAAGCGACTGCCTTCGGCTCAGGTCATGATCCTGGAGTCCCGGGATCGAGTCCTGCATCGGGCTCCCTGCTCAGCAGGGAGTCTGCTTCTCCCTCTGACCCTCCTCCCTCTCACGCTCTCTCTCTCTCATTCTCTCTCTCTCTCTCAAATAAATAAATAGAATCTTAAAAAAAAAAAATGGTTTGTACCCAAAATAAAGAATGTCTACAAATCAATAAGAAAAAGATAAGCAATTGAATAGAAAACTAGACCAAGGGCGCCTGGGTGGCTCAGTCGGTTAAGCGACTGCCTTCGGCTCAGGTCACGATCCTGGAGTCCCGGGATCGAGTCCCGCATCGGGCTCCCTGCTCAGCGGGGAGTCTGCTTCTCCCTCTGACCCTCCCCCCTCTCATGCTCTCTGTATCTCATTCTCTCTGTCTCAAATAAATAAATAAAATCTTTAAAAAAAAAAAAAAAGATTAGAACCAGGAACCAGAATGACATAGTTAAGAAGCTGCTACTCCCTTCCTTCTGGTCATCCCCTCTCTCAGGCTCCCAAATCTCTTTTTCGGAATATCTCTCTCCATCACTCTGTCTCTGAATTTCTCTCTCCAAGTTGGCTTTTGTCCTCAAGTAGCTGAACAGTGTCTCCAGCCTCAAATCCAAGATAGAACGTGAGGGGTCAAGCTTTAGACAAGTGTTTGTCTCGGGCCCAGACAAAGGGGTAGGAGAGGAGGGTCATCCATGAGGGTTCCTGGGTCCCCCCAGAGTTCACTGGGCCGCCTTACTGTCCTGTCCTGGCATTCTCTGCTGACTTCTCTGTTTCTGCAGACACTGCAGAGTCCTTGAGGGCCGGACCCCAGCCCCTAGCTGGCTCTCTGGCCGTACTGGAGATGGTGGAGGGGCAGGCATCCTGGGCAATCCCACGTGACTTGCATTCTAGAGGGAAAACAGATACTAAGTAGCCACGCAGATACCTTATCTCTGAGCAACTCTTCACCTTCTTTTTCCAAAGTATGTTCAGAATAGTCTATTTAAGATGGAAGGGAAAGAAAAAAAAGAGAGAGATGTGTAATAAACCCTCCCCAGATGTAATTCATTATTCGGAATTGTTAAAGTTTCTTTTTCTTTTTAAAAAGATTTTATTTATTTGAGAGAGAGGGCACAAGGTGGGGGGAGGAGGAGAAGCAGGCTCCCCGCTGAGCAGGAAGCCCAATGAGAGGCTCCATCCCAGGACCCTGAGATCATGACCTGAGCCAAAGGCAGACACCCAACCCACTGAGCCCCTGAATTGTTAAAGTTTTAAAAATCAATGCATAATAGTCATCTATGCAGACTGAATGCCTATGAGTCCTGGATATCTGAGGTTTCCTTGTTTGCATGGGGGGACAAATAAGCCCCATCCACGCCTGGGGCCATTATCTGGCTCCAGCTCTCTGGCCCTTTCACCCACCCCAGGAGGAAAGCTGTAACCATTCAAGCAGACAGAAGGGCCTTTTATGAAAAGAAATGCCCCTCCCCGCAAGCCTGTGGGGGCCCTCCCACTCCTGCTTCTCACCTCACAGTAATGGAGGCCACCGCGGGGCCTCGGGGAGGTGAGCATTTCTGTTAAGAGCAGATCTAAGGAAAGTCTATTTGGCACTAAGAGGTTTTTCATTTTGTTTTTTTCTGGGCGGTGGGATGGGGGGTGGGGGGACTTGCCTATTGCTTTTTTTTTTCTTTTGGTTTCAATTTATTCACAAACTATTTCAAACATACTAAAAATAATACAATGGACTCTCCCATACACCCACATGTAGTTAATCAACCATGATGATTAAATAGATATCAGTATTTGGACACTTCTAATTCAGAACCTCTCCCTGCTGGTACATTCTCTTTCTTAAAGAAATAAAGTGTTATAAATCCCACCGAGGACAGTCCCCATCTCTTCCTCTGCCTTTCACCTCAGGAGCAGCCTACACATTTCTGTATTTTTTTTTTTTTACTATATTTGTAGCATCCATAAACAATATAAATGGCCATTTTGTGTTTTTAAAATATGCACAGTTTTGTGTACATATCATTTTGCAAATTGCCTTTCCTGCTCCACATTATTTCTTCTGAGATTCACCCATGTTGTTGCCTAGAAATATTATTCATTACGTTAATGGCTGTATTCTATTTTTTGTAGAAATCCCAGTTTAGCCATTCTCCTTCTGAAAAAACCACTGAGTGGTTTTCACATTTTTTGCTACTGTAAATAGTGGCTTCAGTAAACATCTTTATACATGTCTTTGTAAGCACATGGTCACGAGTTTCTGGAGGGCAGACAGCCAGCCATGAAATTGCTGTGTGGGTGCTAGCTTTCTAGGTAATTTTTAGCAGGTGACACCCACTCTGCTGTCACTTCCTCAGTAATGAAATGGGACACCGGTTTAGGACACTGTAGGTCTTTCATAGAGAAATGTGAAAACTTAGTATTTTAAAATAATAATGTTAGAGTGCTTCCAATACCTTAGAAGAAAAAAACAAATGTCCCTAATTGTTTTAGAACTTAGACCAGTGATATAATAGAAATTGTGGAATTTTAGAACGTTCCTCGCCCTAAAGATGATCCAGTGCCCCTGGACCCCTCACCTTACAATGGTCATTTAGATTGTGACCCTTTCTCAACTCAGGTCCCAAACCCACAGGGCTTCCCCTACCCCTGCCCCCAAGCTTCTTGGAGCCCAGACTGTGTGTGGATCTAGTTGGGGTCATCTCTCCACTGACCCTAGTGTCTTTCCTCTTTGCTTGCGAATGCCTCAGGCTGGTGATCAGATTGGCAAGAAGCTGGGCAGGCAGGACACCTATATTTTCTCATATTGAGGCCTGTAGATATTCTTACTTTTCTTTTTTTTCCCTTTTTTTTTTTTTTTTGTAGTTTCACTTAATAATGGGAACTATCAATACATCCCCACATTTTGGAATACAAAATATAGACCCCATATGAGAAAGTACATAGCCCTTCACCTGACACTTGGCGTAGCTCAACATGTTTTTTGGGTTTGTTTGTTTTTTTTAAGGTTCAGTCTGAAAGTCAAGACCTCCAGACCTCATGGCAAAACAAGTAAGGCAGAAGACAAGTCTTATTGGGGACAATTCCCAGTCGTCACAGCCAGCATCATGGAGGGCTGAAAGAGGCAGTTTGCTCTATAAATCCGCACCCTGGCAGCTAGTGGCTTAGCCCCAGGGTGCCCCCCGGCCACAGCCTGCAGACCTGCTTCAGTTTCTTCCTAGAATGTGCGCCTCAAGGGGCAAGGTGTGTGCCTGGAGAGTTGGCCCAGGTCCTTTGCATGGGCTCAGCCACCTCCAGAAAGCTAATGGATAGGTGAGTCGCCAAATATCCAGAGGACAGAGCAGAGGATGCTGGGGGAAGGGGCTTTCCCTGGATTTTCAGGAAAGCCCAGCCCAGAGGTTCAGAAGCTGAAGAGAACATAGCTAGAAGCCTCATTTTTTTGTGATAAACAGTGATGCGGAAAGTTCCACAAAGAAACACTAGCTCCTGAGTCTCCTTCCAGACGACCCCTCGCTTACTGTCTGGCTTTGAGAGGATGGCCTAACTTCTCTGAGTCTCCACGCCCTCACTATGGAGTTGGGGTGTGCACAGTGTCCAGTGCCAAGAAGGCCTCAAATATGCTTTCTCCCCACTTGACACTCTGCTGTGGACTCAAGTGTATGAACAGGACAAAGAGGCCATGCATCCCGTAGGGGAGGAAAAATTTCTCCTCTACCATTGTAGGGTCTCCAGCTGGGCCTAAGAATTGAACTGACATAAGGCAGAGCCACAGAAAGTATATACATTTTACTAAAATTTCACATGTACATGGGAGACTTCACAAGAAAATGAGGACCAAGGAAGTGACCAGAGCAGAAAGCTTACCGACTTTTTGACAAAGAAACAAGAAATTTGTGGGCGCCTGGGTGGCTCAGTCGTTAAGCATCTGCCTTCGGCCCAGGTCATGATCCCAGAGTCCTGGGATCAAGCCCCGCATTGGGCTCCCTCCTCAGCGGGAAGCCCACTTGTCCCTCTCTCACTCCCCCTGCTTGTGTTCCTGCTCTTGCTATCTCTGTCTCTATCAAATAAATAAATTAAATCTTAAAAAACAAAACAAAACAATAAATCTGTGAAGAAATGACCAGGCAAAGGGCTCTAGGCTCTAGGCTCTGGATGGTAAATTGTGGAGAAGTGACTAGATTGGGGGGGCGGGACTAGTTGAAGATAGTGTCATTTTAGTGCATTTGCTTGTACAGATCCATTCTGACATCAGTTCCCAGAATCTACTTAATGATAAGGACATTCTTCGCTTGCTGGTACAGGGAAGGCACCTTCCTCACAGGGCAATTCATGGCCTGTTTTTAGGTAGAAAGGGGAGGTCTGAGAGCCTTTCCTGCATCTGCTATTTCTCAAGTGCCCTCAGCTCAAAATAATCAGTATTTGCAGTGGCATGTCCTGAATTCCTTCATCTTCAAACACGTTTTCCAAGTGGTCACCTGCAGAAATTGTTCATTTAATACTCTCAAGTCAGCTCCAACACCTCCCAGCCAGTTTAGAGCAGAGGAGTTTGGCAGTGAAGGATGAAGACTCTGGAACCAGATTCCTGGGTTCAAATCCCAGTTCAACCACTTAATGGCTACGTGGCCTTAGGAAAGTTTCCTTATTTGTAAAATGGGAATAAAAGTAGTAGTACCAACCTCAGAGTTTGTCTGAAAATTAAATGAGTTAACACCTGTTCCTGGCACATGGCACTCAGGAATGGTATTGCTATTTCAAAGTATCAATAAGTATCATTGGGGTGCTTGGGTGGCTCAGTAAGTTAAGCATCTGCCTTCAGCTCAGGCCATGATCCCGGGGTCCTGGGATTGAGCCCCATGCCAGGCGGAGCCCCATGCCAGGCTCCCCACTCAGCAGGGAGCCTGCTTCTCCCTCTCCCTCCGCCCTTCCACCCTCCCGCTCATGTTCACTCTCTCTTGCTCGCTCTCTCTCTCTCTCATGCTGTCTGTCACTCTCTCTCAAATAAATAAGATCTTTTTTAAAAAACAGCCATTGTTATACTGATTAGCCCATCCATTTCTCAGAAGCCGAGTGTATATTATGGCTGTGGCCATGGTGACACAAACGTGAACAAGTCATTCTCTGCCACCCAGGGGCTCCTCCTGGTCACTGGGGGGAAACGGGCCAGTGACTAGAAAGACCATGGCAAGTCTGGGGCAATGGGGCAGCACGTGGTGCTGGGGGGTGGGGGTACAAAGGAGAAGTGGGGAGGAGTAGGGAAAGCTCAGGAGAGACTCCTAGTTCTTGAAAGATGTGGAGGAGTTAGCTAGACCAATGGGAGAAGGGAGGGCTGGCCAGACAGAAAGAGTAATAGGGAGAAATCGGAGGAGGTTTAAGAAAACACTCATTTAGGGGCACCTGGATGGCTCAGTCGGTTAAGCGTCTGCCTGATCCTGGAGTTCTGGGATTGAGCCCCATGGCAGGCTCCCTGCTCAGCAGGGAGTCTTCTTCTCCCTCCCTCTTCCCCCTGCTCCTTCTCTCTCTCACTCCCTCTCTCAAATAAATAAATACATCTTTGAGAAAAAAAAAAGAAAAGAAAACACTCGTTTATTAAAAAAATATGTGAGTGCTTCCTGTTCTGGAAACTCACATATTTAAAAAATTGTTAGAAAACAGTGAGTGCCCCTCGTTCTAGGTGCTGGGGAGACTGCTGTGAATAAGACAAAGTTGCGTTCCCACGGTGATTAGCTAACAGAGACCACTCAGCCCCGCGCTCGACTGCATGTATCATGCTCCTTAACTACTAGGTACACTCACTACCCTAACCTCCATTTTCCATTCGGGCTAACCGGAGCGCAGACCCATCTGGGGACTTGGCCAGATTGGTAAAGTCGTAAGGAGCAGAGCTGGGATTCACACCAGGAAGTCTGGCCGCCGTTGCCTGCTCTCAGCCACTCTGCTCTGTCGTCCTGGAGGAGCTTGCTGACATTCTCACGACCTACTCCGGGAGCTAAAAGTGGGTTAGGTTGGCTGGAGTAAGGCGTCAAGCACGGTAGGCGGATGAAGGCCAGCCAGTGACGGGCCTTGGCCGCCAGGCTGAGGGGCTGGGCCTTGACCCTGCATGCCGGCTAGAGGATGGCTTGGGAGGGGCAAGGGGGACGCGGGAAGCACACCCTCCCGGCGCCTCCGGTAAGCTGTAGCGAGAATCCAAGCCGGAGACGACAATGGACCGGGACGCGGCGGCGGCCGAGGGATGCAGGGAAGGGGCGGCTCGCCGAGGCGGAGGAGGCAGGCTTGCGGCGCCAGGTCGCGGGCGGCAGCGGGCCAATGGTGTGGGGCCGGGCGGCAGCCCCTCCCGCGGGGCGGGGGCCGGGCGGGGGCCGGGCGGTCGGGCGGGCGGGGCGCGCTGCGGGCTCGCCGGGTACCAGCGCTGCCGCATCCCCGCGCGTTCCCCGCCCCCGCGCCGCTCCCGCTCCTGTTTCCGCAGCCCGCGGCGGCGTCCCCGTGAGGTCTGGCAGGTCCAGCCCGCGCACAGCTCGGTCCAGTCGGGTGGGTGAGGGACGGCGGTGGGGAATTGGGGGGGGCGGCTCTGCTCGGTCTCGCCTGGGCGGGTGAGGGGCCAGGCGCTCGACTGGATTCCGACCCCGCGGGGAGGGTGCCCACGGGCGCTCGGATCGCCCCGGAGTGGGCTGCACGGGGCTGGGGTGGATGTGGGGTCGCGGCGCCGGAGCTGCGCTCGAACCTGGTCGTGGAGGGGCCGGGCTCGAACCCGGGACCGCGCGGGGGTGAGCGGGGGCGCCGCGGGCGTTGGGGATTCGGCTCTGTTGCTGCTCCGGGTGGGGGCATCCCTGGGGGTGTGGGAGGGGGAAGAGCTCAGGCCGGGCCCGAGAAGGGGGTGGGGGAGCGGAGGGGAGGGGGCGCGCGTCGGGAGGGCCCTCGGGTTCGTCGCCTCCAGGGTGGGTGCGGGGAAGAGGGGCGCCGGGGGCGGGGCGGGGCGCCGAGGCGGGGCGGGGCGGCGGGGCCGCCGAGGGGGTGGTCGGCGCGCCTCTGACCGGGTTCCGGGACGCAGGTGGCGGCGGCGGCGGGCGCAGAGCGGAGATGCGGCGGCTCGGGGGCACCCTGCTGTGCCTGCTGCTGGCGGCGGCCGTCCCCACGGCCCCCGCGCCGGCCCCCACAGCGACCGCGGCTGCCGTCGAGCCCGGCCCGGCTCTCAGTTACCCGCAGGAGGAGGCCACCCTCAACGAGATGTTCCGCGAGGTTGAGGAGCTGATGGAGGACACGCAGCACAAACTGCGCAGCGCGGTGGAGGAGGTGGGTGCGTCTGGCGGGATGGGGTTCGGGGGGAGCGCCTGGCTGGGGGCGGCGTGGGCGGGGGGAAGCAGCGCTGCGAGCGCTGGCCGGGATGGTCCGTTCCGCGAAGAGGCCGGGAAGAGCCGGCAGCAGATTCGGAGTGATCGGGCGGCCGCGCTGGGTGAGCTCAACTCCCACCTCATTTTGACTTCCGGCCAAAAGCTCTGGATCTGAGCCTGTTCATCGAGAGTCTCCGGCTGGACGCACCCAGGGGCAGCCGGGGTCACCACCTGTTTACGGGCTGCTGGCCGCTACCCCGCAATTGTCTTTAAGCGTGCAATTGTCCCCCGCCCCCCTGTGTAAGCGGGCGCTTGCATGGCCCCTGGTATTCCAGCGCTGTGGTTTCGCAGAGAGGCTGAGGAAGCTCCGGGGATCTCAAGTTCTAGCTTGTACGTTGGGCTTTGAGCTTGTGCCATCTTCCCAAGACATAGTTAGGATGCCGTGTGAGGACAAAAAGCCCCGATAGCTTTGCCGCTTCTCTGTCTGGGCTTCCCCAAATGCCACGAGGCAGAGAAGGAAAATCAGAATCCTAAACCCCAGCAGTGTAAATGTTCAGATGGGATGGGGGAGGGGCACTGAAAGGCCGCCCACCTCCACCCCAGTAGTGCTTTGGAGTCAGTCCTAGGCTCAAGGTCCTCTTCTACCACTCACTAGCAGGGCGACATTGGGCAAGTCCCTTAACATCCTCTCCTGTTTCCTGTTAGAATTAAATGCCATGGTATGTGTGGGCACCTGTCATAGAATAGGTGGGCAATGTACAACAGCTGTTACTATCAGATACAAGATACCTTAGCAAAGCTTGGCCTGGCTTCTTCCTTCGGTCATCTCCCAGGACCAGACACTATGGATGGCATCCCCTAGGGTGAGCACGTGGGTGTTGGCAGGGCTGTCTGGGCAGGAGGTACAGCTGGCCCAGCTCACCCAGCCCAGGTGTCAGGAGCTGTCCCTGGTGCCTGGGGTCAGTGGGCATGGTCACTGTTGGGCCTGGCTCTGGCTGCAGCCTGTTTTTGGAGAGAAGCCAGCCATCCCAGTGAAGGAGTCAGCAAGAGACCAGATGTCCATGCTGGTGGGTGAGGCGTCTTCCCACCCCTGCTTCTCCACATTCCACTAGGACAGAGCCTTAAATGCTAGCTCTGGTCTATACTCTCCCCACAACCCTGCCTCCCAGAGCAGTCCGCCTGATGGAGCATGCAGTGGAGGGGACACTGGATTGGGAGGCAGGTGTGTGGGAAGCTGTCCTGAACATCCACTGGACAGGCCAGATTCCAAAACCCATGGACAGACGTTCTGTTTCCTGCGAAAGCAAAAGAATCATGACATGGAATAATTAAAAGGAGCGGGGAGTTGGGTGAGCCCCCATATCTCTTAACTCTGCCCCTTCCTATTAACTGGAGTTCATGATCCTTCTGGTGCCAGGGCGGGTCATCTGCTTTCCTTATCTGGGTTCCAGGATTTTCCCTCCTGCTCATGGATTCCCAGTGAGACTGATGAGGTCACCTCCATGTTTCTGTTCTGTGTGAACTTGTTTGTGCAGCACGGTCTTCTACTGGGAGCTGTTGCTGGGGAAGGGGGCAGGGAGCAGCAGGGACCTCTCTGGTCTCTTCACTGATCAGAGCAGTTTGGGACCAGCAGAACCTGAGTGGCATAGCTCCTCCGTGGAAGTTGTCCCCATGGCTCTGCCAGGGCCCAGCTTCCTCCTTCCAGATGCTACTCTGCTTGGGTTGTGAAGACAGGCTGGTTGAAGTTTGCCACCAGGAGAGTTGCTGGCTGCTACCTCTGTCCCGCTCAGTGGGACCCCTGCCCCACAGAGTGTTCTCGATGGCAGTGGGGATAGGTTGAGAGAGGCTGAACCCCTGTGTGGCAGAACAAGCTGTGGGGATCAAATCTTCCTTCGTCAGATCCTGGCTCTGCCACTTACTAGTGGTGGGATCCAGGAAATGTCTCCCCCCTCCCCCTGCCCCGTTCAGGATAAGGGGGGATTTAAATGAGCTGATGCAAGTAAAGCAAGTTATCTGACCATCTAAAATGGGGTTAAGTAAGGTTGTGTGATGTAAGCCCCCCCGCCCCGAGGCTGTTGTCAGGGGTATGGGAGATTGTTGGTTCTCAATAAATAATGGCTGCCATTATCATCCTATCAATAGTACCAGCATGATGCCAACAAAGAACCAGCAGTATCTGATATATAATAGAGTCTCAAGAGATTGTGGCTATTTGTATGAATTTTTTTAAAAAGAGACTGCCAGAAAGCCCCTTACATCTCATCAACACAGGAGAGTTGCTATTTACTTGTTGTCCAGGGGAAGGACCAGGCCAGATGAATTCGTTGTTTACATGGTTGCTCCAGGAATCTTCTTTCAAGTAACTTCCTGACCTTTTAAATATTCCAGCTGACTCAAGCTGTTGATTGCTCTTCAGGGAAAGATGAAGTTAACTCTACTTGTAGGATCATTATTTGGGGAAGCAAATGTTCAAATGGTTCAATCTAGGCTATTCCTACTTTCCTGTCTTAATATTCTGTGTTACTGATAAATGTGTTTTGAGGATAAAACCACTGTCTTCCCCTCCTTCCCCCCTGCTCATTGTGATATCTGTAACTGACATGTTCTGGAATATTCTTAGTCACCTCACCCAGTCCTAGGAAGAACCCCAGTACGATTCATCTCTCTAATTTTTCCTACTCTACCCCTTTAATGGACACACACAGTCAACCAACTATAAATGCCATATTTTATAACATGCACATTCCTCCTCTATGACACAACTTCTCTTGCTTTGGGCTTAAGTTTCTCTTGCTAGTGGCAGTAATAGTTGTGGTTGAAATTTCCATTGTAAACTGTACTTTTGGGTTCGTGGTGCCCTTAGAGAACTATTAACTCATTCTATTGAAATAACCACTGGTTGAGAGGGAAGAAGGTTTTATAAAAAGACTATCTGCTCAGCCCAAAGCAAACTCCAGATTTGGTAACTTGTCAATCATTTGAAAGCCAGACTGGAGGATTCTGATTCCAATGGGAATTGTAAAAACATGAAGACATCCCTTCTGCTTCTGGATTTAGCCTCTCCAGCATCTTAGTCTCTTACTCTTTTCCAGCTGTATCTTTTCTATCACAAAACACGCCAAGATCTCTCACTTTATTTTTTAAATTTTTTATTATTTATTTATTTATTTTAGATTTTATTCATTTATTTGACAGAGAGAGACACAGCGAGAGAGGGAACACAAGCAGGGGGAGTGGGAAAGGGAGAAGCAGGCTTCCTGACGAGCAGGGAGCCCGACGCGGGGCTCCATCCCAGGACCCTGGGATCATGACCTGAGCCGAAGGCAGACGCTTAATGACTGAGACACCCAGTTGCCCCAAGATCTCTCACTTTAAAAAAAATTTTTTTTAAGTCCTTTTCATGTTCATCCTGCCTCCTATCTTAGCTCCGTTCCACTTCATTCTGTTAGAGAATTCTTCAAACACATGGTATCTACTGTCTGCTCTTTCCATCTCTACCCGAACATACCCTAGCAAACTAACCTCTCCTAAAACTGCTTTCTTACAGGACAATATTATGAAAGTAGCTATGTATTACGTCTGTGCTGGGTGCCAGGTACTGAGGCAGGCACTTGGATTTTATGATCCTTAATTATTGCATCCACTTAGCAAGGTAGGACCATCTCCACTATACAAACGAGAAAGCTGAGGTTGAGAGACACTTGGTGTCTTGCCAAGGTCACACAGCTGCTTCTGGGCTGAGCTGAGACTTGGCCCCACCTTCCCTAACTCCAAAACCCTGGCTCTTCCTTCTGACATGCTGCGGGCAACATTTTGCCTTACGTCATGGCTAGCTCTCCGGGGCTTGGCCCACCTGGACTTATTTGTAACCTCTGCTACCTAGCGGTCCCCTCCTCCCCCAGGTATAACTTCCTACTCCCACGCCTCATTTTGGCCAGTTCCCTCACTCCCCTCTCTATCTTCTGCAGATTCTTTATTATTTACCAACTAGTCTTTAGAACTTGTTACCCCTCCCCATCGCCTGGAGCAGAGGTTTTTTCCTGGGGGCAAGTGGAGGGGAGGAAATACCTCTGAATCATTTGAGAAGCTCTTTGATACCTGGGATTGCACCTGCCGAAGTTCTAATTCAGCAGGTCTGGGAAGGGATCCAGGTGTGTGTGTGTAAATATACGGGCCTAACTCTCCTGGTTATATATCTATGATAGATACCTTTTTAAAGTTTCAGGTATGACTCTAATGAACTCTCCCAGTTGAGAACCAGGCCAACACCCTCTGCTTTAGAACTGCCCCTGGATCTGCCTACAGTCCCTCTCTCCTTCATCATCCACGATTTTATCCCGTGCCCAGCATGGACCCTGTCCCCCAGCCTACAACACACACCATTCTTGTCCAGGCAGCCACAGCTTTGCCTCCTCTGTGCTTTCTGTTCAAATCCTACCCATCCTTGGAGACCAGCTCAATCGTGCCTCCTCCTCCTGGAGGCCTTTCTTTTCTTTTTTTTTTGAACCCCTGGCTTGCTTCTAGAAGCCATCATCATCATCCTCAAACTGGTTTAGCTGTGGGGCTCTGCTATCTCCCCAGTAAATGCATAAGCTTCTCAGGCAGGGCAGAAGCACATACTGCACAAGGCCCCAAATCTGGAGTCAGACTGACCTGAGTTCTGTCTGAGCTTTGCCGCCTACTAACAATGTGATGACGATAGACGGGTCCCTTCACTTCTCTTCACCTCGTTCTTTTCATCTGCAGAATGAGGGCAGCAATACCTTCCTCATGGAGGTGCTGTGAGTATCCAAGGAGCCATGGAAGGTATGGTGCAATGGCTCAGGCATAGCTGATGCCCAAACATGGAGGCCATCATTGTGGTGGTGATGATGATGATGATGATGGTGATGGTGATGGTGATGATGGTGATGATGATGGTGATGGTGATGATCCTGGTGGTGATGGTGATGGTGATGATGGTGGTGATGGTGATGATGATGATGGTGATGATGATGGTGATGGTGATGGTGATGGTGATGATGGTGATGGTGATGATCCTGGTGGTGATGGTGATGGTGATGATGGTGGTGATGGTGATGATGATGATGGTGATGATGATGGTGATGG